>NC_081438.1:336197-377423 GCF_949786415.1 Peromyscus eremicus | reverse complement strand
GTCTTATTTACTGGCAGACTGCTAAATTTTCTCCCTGAGATCAGGTAATTTATAATCCCATCCCATCATGATAATGACTAGTCCACTCTACCTACCAGTTGTCTTTACAGACATGAATTCATTTGTTCCTTCAAATGACCCTTTAAGTAGGTTTGGCCACTTCCATTTCACAGATGAGAAATCTGAGGCACAAGACTGGGGTCTGCACAGTCTGGGGTGTGTGTGGTCCCCTTGCTCTGCAGCCTCACATGTTGGGGTAGATGGCCAGCTACATTCTCAGGATTAACAGAACTCCAGCCCAGAGGCAGAGCTTGTCTCAACAGTAACTTCCTTAGGATACCTACATGTCATGACACTGAGTGTCAGAGAAACCTGCATAATCCCAAAGGCATTTCAGTGGATGTGAATGGATTGTGAGATGGATTGAACAATGCCCTATTACCTCATCTGAGGATGCCTGTGCAGGCTCCCTGTGCCAGAGCTGCCTCAGAGATCTTTCTGCACATCTTCCTTTGTCATTGTAGAGAATGTAGCCCTTGACTCCTTTCTGTCTGTGGGGACAGTAGTTGCTCCCTCAAATGTCATGGTAGTGGCTTTTGGCAAGAGAGTATACAGTGAAAGGGTGAGGAACTGTTGTAGCAGAAGCATCCCCCCCCCCCCCCCCTTCAAGTACCTCAGGTGACTGAACAAGTTGTGCTGGTACCTGTATTAGTAGGAGGCAGGCTGAGCCTTTCATCCAGCCTCAGGTAGACAAGCACTTTCTAGCCTTAGGGCTAAGACTCTGGGGCCAGAGAGCACTTTTACTACCATCTCCAAGCAGAAACCACCTGTGGTTTCATGCCATGTGATTTTATTAATTTGTTTCAAGCAGCAAGTTGATTGAGGTGATTGGAAAGTCAAGCTCTAAGAAGATGGGTGCTTCAGCTCCAATGCCACATTCCATGGGTGTCTGCTGTTTTCTGGAGCCTCTGACTGGGGAAATGGCCAGGAACAGATGTACCACTACACATGAAGGGAGGTGATGTTTACTCACAATGGAGATACAAACAAGTAACAGCTATGTCACCTGCACATAGAGGGTTCCTCATAGTGGCTGTAGAGAGCTGTGCTGTCTACACAGGGAAGGAGAATGCTCGTCACAGAAGACCCAAAACAGAGTGCGTAAGTGCCATCTACAGTGGGTGGGAATTGTTCCTCACAATGAAGATGCAGCTGGGTATACATATGGATGGCTATGCCATCTACAAAGGGAGGAGACATAGCTGGAGACCGGCTGTCACCTCCATGGAGTTAAGGGAGGTTCCTCACAGTGGAGACAGCTTGGTAGAACTATGCTGTCTACAAAGGGAGGGAGTATTATATTGTTCCTCACCCCTTGTGCATGTGAACTGTATGGGGGACAAAGGTGGAAAGGAAAATTCCCTCAAATGCTATGTGCTGTGGTGCCCATGACTTCTTTTCTTTAACTCTTGTGTTTCTGCTTTCTCTAATCAGTACATGTGACTTAGAATTCACAAAATTCACAAATTCATAAAACCACACTGTGTACAGATCTTTGCTTAAGAAACTGTCAACCACTGGGCATGGTGGTGCATGCCTTTAATCCCAGAATTCCAGGAGCAGAGGCAGGTTGATCTCTTTGAGTTCCAAGACAGCCAGGGCTATGTCAAGAGACTTTGTCTTAAAAAGAAAAACAAAACAGAAACCCAAAAACATTTGTCAGCCTAGCTGACAGCCACCAGCCTGCACTGTGACTTTGGAGAATGGCTGAGCAGCAGGCTAGACCTGTGGGCTTATCATGGGACACAGCTTGGGAAGGTGTTCACCCTGTCTGTGTTCTAGGGTGGGTGGCCCTTCTGTGAGCTGCTGGTGGGCTGGGTTGGTAGTGCCCCACATGGTTTAGAGTCTGTATGCCCATGCCTTGCCATACCTATGTTTGTGCACAGCTGTGGGAACTAAAAGCACAATGGACCTCTAGGTGAGGAGAGAGGAGAGTTATGTCAGGAGGCATTTTCCATTCAGGAGTCTTAGCCTCTTGTCTAGAGTACCTCCTTGTAACTGCCTCCTGGTGTGAGGTCAGTGTGTGCATATGCTTTGTCCAAAGTCACAGGTTTGAACCTGGAACCTGTTCCTGGACTGTGTTGGGCATTCACAGGAGGTGTTGCTCCTACAGCTATGGGTGGAAAACTAGGCCCTCTTAGGTGATGAGTGGACACAGCATATGAAAGTGAGGCTATCTCAGGCTCCTTGGCCCATATGAGTGCACAGTGCACCTTGGGCAGCCTGTCCAATGCTAAGGCCTTGTTGGGAGCGAGCAGCTCTGTGGCCTGTTTTGCATGATACTTTTGATAGGAGACCCTTTCCCCTGAATAATAGCTCTTGGAAGGGTCTCATTTATCTCCGTGGTACCTGGAAATTCCTTGCCTTTGTCACGTGAAGCTCTTCTTTTCAGTTTATTGGACCTGTTAACCTCTTAGCTTGAGTTTCTATATCCATCTGGATTTTTATGGCCACATCTGCCTCATTGGAGTCCCCATACATTCACTTCAAACCTGATCCTTCATGTCCTGCTAGGTGGGTTAGATCCACTGCTCCCTGACATGTGCTTGGGTGTGGTTGTGGCTTCTAGCTCTGGATGAATAGCTCAGGATGGGGGTAGGAGGGATGTGATGGAGGCTTTGTTTGTGTAGGATAGAGTAGAGGATATGAAACTAGGCAGAACATTACAGTGGAACGGCAGGTACCTGGCTGGCTCCCATCCACATACCAGCCTATTGGCCCCAGAACTCTGGTTTGCAGCCATCCATGAGGAATTTTACCCCTGGAACCCTTCTCTTCTGCTGCCCTTCCAGAGGTGCACAGTCTAAGCAGAGCAGAAGGCAGCTCTTGACTGTGGGTGGATGCTAAGCCTAAGGGTATGTGGAGTGGATCTACTTGACCCAGCAAGGAGAGCATGATGATTCTGACACTTTCACAGACTCAGATTGGCAAGACTCTAATAAGAGAAGTAGGGGAAGGATGATAGATACCATCTAGGCCCACTCCTCTTTACTAAGAGCCTGTTCCTCAGCCTCTACACTGCAGGTTAGAAAGGGTCCTTTTGTTCCAGTTTGCAGGACTGGAGGTCTGTAAGTATATAAACATTGAAGTCTTGGCATCCCATTAGACTTCATGAGGAGTGGCTGCAGGTCTGTCCCACAGCACATGAGCTGGCTTAGCCTGGGTGTTGGGGTGACCAGGGCTGACCTTTGCCAGTCCCAAAGGTCACTTATAAGGTCTATCACTGGTGAGTGTCAGGAGGGCATTGAGAGGGTTATTTATTGTTGGAGTCTGGGGGCCATGGAGAAAGAGGTACAGAATGGTGGGTTTGGGGTCCTCCTGGAGGGAACCAGCCAGAGTACAGCTGGAAGAGAAGAGGGGTGCTGCTGGCTTTTTGGGGAGGATGGTCACTGGGTGGCAGGTTAGCATTGTTCATTTCAGGTTGGCAAGATAAGGAAGGTATAGAGGCTGAGGCAGGGGAGCACCCAAGGTGGCTTCTTCAGAAACCAATGTGAGATGTTTTGCGGACTCAGGGATAGTGCTCTAGTGCCATGCTCTACCTGAGTAGTTAAAAAAGGAAAGTGTACCAGCTAGGTACTAACTAGAGTTCCTCAGCATGGCGTGAGCTTTCCTGTGTGGTTTCTATGGAGAGCTGGTCTGGAGAACTCCTCGGTTTGTGGCTTCCTGCTGTGTGCAGAGCTTTCTACCCAGACAGACGTCCAGCGTGTGTGGGGCGTGCAGTTGTGTATTGGGTGATGGCCTGGCTAGGCAGCCCAGCTCTGATCCCGACTGGAAGCAGCCATCTCAGGAAGAACAGTACCTTAGATTTCTCAGGATGCCTCCTCGGTGATGCCTTCATATTCTGTACCAGCCGGTCCCTCTGGCTGTAAGGAGCAGAGGTGCATGTGTCAACGTTTCTGTGGTATAGCTGTTCCTCGAAGCCCTGGCCTTAACCGGTGCATTGTTGTTTAATGGCAGAAACAGGTCAATGCTGCACTGTCTCTAGGGTGCAGGTGTGGTGGAAGATTTTGTATACTGGGCTCTCCTTTCCAGTAGCCTCTAATGAGGCTGCAGTGTCCCACTCTCATGGAGAAACTGAGGCACAGAGTAAAGTGACAGTCACTAGTGATGCAGGCATAGATTCCTGGAGAGTGGCCAGCTCCCTCTTCTCCTACTTTGTTCCATTTTGCTAGTAGCTCTTGCCTTGGCATCTGACTGACCAGCCGACTCCTGGCTTCCATGTCTAGCTTTCTGCATCCTGGCTGTCCTCACCCCTTCCTGCAGTTTGTTCTCCAGCCTGACAGCTTTCTCTTCTTCAAAAGGCCCAGATTCCTCTCCTATAAAAGCCAGGGTTCTCACAGGGATCCTTCTGATCTACCCTGGCCACCCCACCCCTTCAGACCCTGGCTCTGGGGGTATTGCTCATACTGTAGGGCTTTAGTTGCCCCTTGACTAGATTCTGTTCTGTATGACCTGCCCTTCCCTCATTCCATGATGTTGCCAATACACTTAGAACCGGGGACTGAATGACGTAGACCAGACAGGGAAGGAGTACAGTGACAGAGGGAGACCAGCTCCCTCTTTTTCCCCCAGGGTACTCTTGACGAGGGAGAAGTGAGAAATATGTAGACAGAAATTTAGAGGATAGAGACAGTTAGAAACATAGAATAGCCTCGGTAGGACCTGGGTCAAAACCCACTGCTCCTTCTGTCTCTACTAAAAGAATGCCAAGGGGTGGAGCGAAAGACCTCCTCAACACAGCCAAGTGCAGACCCTTCCAAACACCTGTAACTATGCACGTGGTTAAGCCATCTCCTAATGCAGCCCTGCTGTATAAAGCAAGCTCACCTCTCACTAGGAAACCTTTGTTGGCTCCCACAAGTGACTGCCCAGGGAGGAATGTGTCTTCGGTAACCCTAGCTCCTCCATCCGAGATAGGGGTTGGTCAAGCATAATTGGGAGTAAACTTGCTTCTCAAGACTCCATCCTCAGGGGCTTCTGTCATTCAGGAGTAGAACCCACATTTTCTTCTAGGGTCCTGTGAATACCGGTGAGTCTGTCTCAGGGTTTCTACGCATTCTCCAGCAGTGCAGCCGTGGTCTCCTAGCTCCCAGGAAGAGGCCCTGGGCTTCCTCTGCCCTCAGCCTTGCCATCCAAGCATAGCAGGGAAGTCTGTAAATTGCTTGGGAAAACCTGCTTCCTTCTCTGAGCCATAGTTCCTTGTGTGCAGGAAGGGTAATGAGGCAACATGTGCTTGTTTACCCTGCCACCCACAGGACACAAGGATGAGAGTCCTGTGGTGAACGTGTGTAGGTCCCTGTGTCTTCCTTTTAGACTCAGTTTACCCCAGGCAGACCCTGCTGTACTGACATCCAGAACTGGACCACTTGAATGGTCTCCAATGCAGAGAGGAAGAACAGGCTCAGTTTGGTTGCTTGCCTGTTGCCCCTCCCCCACTTGTTTAAACTTAACCCAGATCCTTTTATGTCCCAGGCTTGTGGCATCAGAAATATCCAGGCTGGCTTCAGCTGCCCCTGTGCTGCAGAAGAGGCTTTGGGGGACACCCTGGATGACAGCTGAGCAGCAGCTGTGCTGAAGCTTGGAGGGGCCTAGAGTGTGGCAAAAATCAGACCTGAGATGTATCTTCCCAGGGCTTGGAGGAGAGAGTGCTGTTGTGGACAGATGGGTGGATTGTTGGCCTGCCTTGCTTTCTGGCTAAAGAGGATAGGCCAGGGAAAAAAATGGTTTAGGGTAGACTGTCCCTCTTAGGAGTACTGACTGGGAGTTTCTGACTGGGGCTTGAAGGCTACCACACCTAGGATAGTCGGGAGCAGGCATCACCAGCCATGTGCAGGGACTTTGGCTCTGCCCTAGAGTCCCTAGACTTTCTCCCCTTTCCTGCCTTAGCCACACAGGTTGAAGCTTGTCTCTGCTCTGAGACTACCTTGTTCATCTGGGTTCCCACCCCTTTTCACTGTCCTCACTCTCAAATCTAAATGATCTATTTTCTTGTCTTTTATGGCTGTGGGAAATTGTGTGTTCAAAGTACACAGAACCTACATCCTCACAAGAGTGGCCCCAGTCAGGACTGAAATCCCATAGGTCCCTCCTACATGCTACTTTCTTCCTGGCAAACTGCTACCCTTAGGCCACCTCCCTCATTGGTCCTGTCCTAGGCCTCAGTCCTCACAGCAGTTTAGAGAAACCATGCCAAAACAAACAAACAAATAAGAGGCATAGGGTCAGAGAACAAGGCTGTCTGTCTGAATGGACCATGGCCTTTCAACAAATTGGAGCTGGAAGAAAGGATTGTGGAGACTGATGTCTGAACCATTGCTCAGGCCAGCAATGTGGATATGATGTAGTAGCTTGATGTAGACCCCAAGCAAGTGGCTTCCGTGCTCTTCTGTCTAGCTCCAGCTCCTTCCTAGATAGTACTGCTAATGTCAGCATGTCATACCTCTACTACACCTTGTTTAGCCATAGAGTAAGGTCTGCTGTTGTCTCCAAGTGACCCTCTGCCCAGACGGTGTTGTGCATAGTGCAGCTGCTGGACTAAGATCTGAAAGGTTGAACATTCTTTGCCAGAACCCTGGTGGATGGAATGCTCAAAACACTTTGCTCAGCAATTGCAGGGTGGGCTGTGGCCCTTGGATCCCTTGGTGCTCTAGCCTCCCCAACTTTTTTTGAACCCCAGCACTGTAGCAGTAGTTCTGTTAGCAGCATGGCTGTATCTCTGCCTCCTTGTATCACGTGGCAGCCTGCACTGATCACAGGACACTCAGGAGCCTTGGCCTATACACTGAAGCCTGCTGTCATTGGTTGCTGGCAGCTGGGCAGTGGGTATGAAGGTGACATTCATGAACTTGGAGATTTCAGAGATGGGGTGCAGTGGTTTAGAGCCTTCTGGAGCAGGTAAGAAGTCATGAGGGCCTGTGAAGATGGGCATTTCTCTTTGGAACGTGTGACGCAGGTTCTATATGAATGAAAGTCACTAGCCAGTTGGGAGAGGTAAGCTGAAGAGAGGGAGATTTGGGTGGGAGAGCCCTGTTTCCACCTTAGATTATTTCCAATTAAGATGCCATGGCAGCCGGGCGGTGGTGGCGCACACCTTTAATCCCAGCACTTAGGAGGCAGAGCCAGGCGGATCTCTGTGAGTTCGAGGCCAGCCTGATCTACAGAGTGAGTTCCAGGACAGGCTCCAAAGCTACACAGAGAAACCCTGTCTTGAAAAAACCAAACCAAAACAACAAAAAGATGCCATGGCAGTAGGTTGGTGCTTACCCCCAGGGGTCAAAGACACTGCAGGGATGTAGTGGTTCATGGGAGTCCTGCCCGAGTGGAGACCTTGAAATGGGAAAAGACTGCAGCCCAGAGAACAGGTAAACAGGGTAGATTAAGCATGAGGGGAAGTATGAGGAGGGCTCCTGGGGTTTTTAAGTAGTTGGTAAGAAGGAAGCCTGGAGTGCTGGAGCAATGGTTACCTGTAAAGGTTCTGAAGCTTCAAACTCAGACTTCCAGGGGCAGTATTGTCACATGGGGTGGGAAGCTGGGAACAAGGCTTCAGACAGACTGTTCTTGCTTGGCCCAGGCCTTCTTGCTTTGCCAAAGGGAACAGTCTTAGGCTTGTTGCTAACAGGAATAAGAGTGAGCATGTACCTTCTTGACTAAAGGGGATGGTGTTGAGCAAGTCACCTTGTGGTTGGTTTAGTGAAGTGCAATTAGAAATTTTATTGGTATTGCATAGCAGTAACACAGTGGGTCATGTTAAGTCACCACTAAAAAATTGAATGGGAAGTGGTGGTACAGGCCTTTAATTCTATCACTTGAGAGGCAGAGATAGGTGGATCTCTGAGTTCGAGGCCAGCTTGGTGTACAGAGCAGAGTTCCGGGATTGCCAGGGCCACAGAGAGAAATATTGTCTCGAAAAGTCAGGAAGAAAGAAAGAAAAAAGAAGAAGAAGAAGAAAGAAAAAGAAAATTGAATGGGCAGTTTTCTTTACTAGGCACTCAGCTTTAGTATTGTTTTTGAGGAGGGGAACACAGGTTTGAAGCCTGGCAGGATTGTGGGACTGTTGCCACAAACAGCCTTGTGTGTGAGCTTGACTAACTGGTGGCTAACCCTGATGCACATGATGTAGTCAGATCTACTATGTACTCTATCTTGTAGCTACAGGTCCTAGTAGGATGACTCCTTGGGCTCCCAGTGTTTGACCTCTGCCATACTGCAGGAGCTGGCTTCCCCAGGGTGCTGGAGTAAGGTCGATTACAAGGCTCTGGGCACTAGAGACCAGGCTGTCTTTTTGGGTGGCTTCTCTGAGCCTCTGGTGTTTGCATTTGGTTTTAAGGTACTCAGTACTGGTTGTATGTGGATCTAGTGAGTGTCTAGCAGAATGCCGAAGGCAGGGCCTACACTGGGTCGTAAATATGGAACTTACTCTTTCTTCATCTGTAACTTATGTTTCACTTCTGCAATCTATAAGTGTTTTGAGCCTTTCCTTGGTGTCCTGGCACCTTTGTAAGTGATCAACACTTTCCCTGGAATTGCCTTGGTTCACTTGAAGACAGCTAGTCTAGACCCCTGCTTTCTCTAAGGGTTACCTGAACCTGGTGCTGCAGTCAGTCTGCAGACCCATGCTCCAGTGCTGACTGCCTGGGCCCTGGCTTATGGCTGCAAAACCTCTGAACTTCAGTGCTTATCCAGTAGGGGGTGGTAGATTGTAGAGCAGCAACCATGGGACATTGCTAAAGGCAGCCCTGTGTTGTGTGTCATATCCATTCTGTGATCTGAGTATAGGTTAGGCTAGTGAAGTCCTTTCCCTCACTGGTGGTCTAAAGTCAGGGCTTTTAGAGACAGGTTCTACAGGGCAGTGCTGTGGCCAGGCTTAAGCTCCCAGAATGGCCAGCCAGACAGAATGACCCATTATTCTCCAGATAGTCTAGGTGGTGCTTGAGCATTTTCTATGTTCTTCTAATATGAAAGGTGAAAAAGTTGGTTTACACCGAAAGTTTCAGAATTGAGGTTTGAGGACAGTCCTGCTAGTGCCCCTGAGTCGGTCACCTTTGTTCTCTCAGGCGATTGTACACAAGATGTACTCATTAGGGAAATTTGAAGGTCTCTTCTCGGTAGGGGCTGGCTACTATCACTCACTAGCCCTTCCTTCCCTAGGTTAAGTGGGGCAGATGACCAGGAAAACAGTCCCGTGTGCAGGATGAGGCCAGAAAGTGGACCAACAGAATGGGAGGAGCCAGTGGAATCTTTGATCTTTTAAAAAGCAAAGTACCAAATACATACAGAGGAAGGATAGTAAATTCAAACCCTCGGTAGGGGCCTGGGACTGGATCTGTACTCACTGGCTGTCAGCATCCCTGTCTGATTATTTCATAATAATCTCTTTCCTTCTGCCTTTCTGCTTTTGGGGAAGTCCAGGCTTGTCACCTCCCATAACCCGTTGGTGTCCTAGTCAGAGATTGTCATTGCTCAGTATCCATTAAAGTTGACCTCAGTTTATTTAGACTTTGGGTCTGAAACACCCTGCAGGCAGCCCCATCACAGTTATAACATCAGAGTTCCTGTAAATCTTTGCTCCTTTTGTACATCTCAGCCCTTAGCAGCAGGGCAGTCTGGATAGCCCAGGGCCCTTGTGGACAGGTGACTAGACAGTCTGCAGTATGGGGACAATGAAATGAGATCAGGACCTGCAAAATACTTGTGTAATGCAGAAGATCCTTATGCTCAGCCCTGACCTGTCCAAGGTAGAAGGCAGGGTAGAAAACTCTGATCTTCTATCTCTGGGAGGGGGAAGCATGGTGGCTCTGCCTCTGAGGTCGTGTGATGATAGAGTGGCTTTGTGGTGGCCCTCCCTTGGCTTCCTAGTGGTGTTTCCTTACATACAGACTTTCTGTTTTCTGGGAGGTTTTGTCTTTCTGTAGACCTCTTCACTGGCCACTGCTTTGAGGGAGTCCAAGCTGCATGTGAGTGTTTATCTCATTTCTGTGCCATCATTGGTGATCAGTGCTGGTCATCGCTGCAGAAGTGGGGGCCCCAGAACATGGGGGCACAGATGGCCACTGACAGGGCTAGCTGACTGTAATGACCTAGAAGTTGGGCAACATGAAGGATAATTGGCAAGGCTCTGGATATACGCAGTCTCCTGGATAGTGATGCTTCCTGTGGAATGAAGTATGTCACTGGGAAGAACTGAGGAATTGGGATCACCTGGGGGTACTTCCTTTGGGAAATTTGGTATCACCTGGGGCATTTCCTATTCTATATAGCATGTTACCAAGGGACATTTCCTATGTGTGTCACCTCAGAGTTCCCAGGTATACCATTCATGAAGATTCTACAATACTGTTTACTGGGCCCCTGGGAACTTTGGGGCCTTTCTACATCATTCAGCCATCACCTGTCTATTTCCCTTCAGACATGGCTTCCCAGGTTGGAGGCTCTTTCCCCTGAGGAGTCATCATAGCCTGAGAGCCTGCTCCATTAGCCTAGGGTATTCCCACAGATTGACAGGCATTTCCTTCTTCCTCTGCAGAAGGATATGGCTCTGAAGCCACATGAACGGAAGGAGAAATGGGATCAACGCCTCATCAAGAAGCCCCGAGAGTCAGAAAACTGCCCATCTGCTGAGCTGAGTGAGAACAGGCAGCCCCTGGAGGCGGGCAGTCCAGGGCAGGATGCAGAGCTCACTTGTGATGAAGGGACTAGGAAGGTCCCATTGCAGCCCTCCAAACAGGTGAGCATCCTGTACCCTCCCTTACTCAAGACCTCTGCAGTGGTGGGATCTGCACCAGGACCATACGTGCACCTGGACCCCACCCTTCGGCGTCTGGCCTGCCTGGCAATGCACTCCATCATTGCTGGGCTTGGGGTATGGGGTAGACAGGTAGGAGCCAGGCTGGTCACAGAGGTGCGGGGACCTGTCTGTCTGCCCAGCTGGAAAGGCCTGCCTGGCCAGTGCTATTGCTTCTCCCCAGGAGTTCAGGGGTGTGTGCTGGCCAGGATGGGTGACAGTGCCAAGCTGATAGGCCGGCCCCGTTTCCCACTGCGTCCGTCAGGTTCCGCCGACTAGGTGTCTGGAGACATCTAGAGTGTCTCTGTAAATGGATGTGGGGACCAGGCTCCTGCTAAGAGAGGGGAATGCTCAGCCAAAGGCTTCAGGTTGGTGGTCCAGCAGTGAGAGGAGAAACCAAGAAAAAGGATGGCCCCCCTGGAGGAGGAGTGTTCCTGGCCAGATGAGGTCTGTCAGAGAAGGTGGAAACTGGGCTGGGCTGCCTGGGTCTGTCCTGGGTCATGGCTTAGTGCTACAGCTGCATTCCTCCTGGGGACCCTAGGCCTGTGCTCTCTTTTTATAGAAAAGGGCTTTTCTCAGCAGTTAAGGCTCTGCTCTGAGCTCCCTTGGGAATTGGGCTCTGGAGAGGGAATAGCATGTCTTGGGCCTGGGCTGGATGGGGGGTCCGTGGGCGCACCTGCCCAGGTGGACACATACTCTTTCTTCCATGCAGGTGTGCTCCCCAGAAGGGGGGCCGCTCCCAGCCAGCCCCTGGCACCAGAACGGCCCGGCCCAGCACCAGCAGCAGCAACAGCCCAGCCAGTCCAGCCAGCCCCAGGGGCCCCTCCCAGCCCCGGGGCAGCCCTGCCAGCCCCAGCGGCCACCCCTGGGTCAGCGTGCTTGGCCCCATCGATCACTTCTAGGCTTGAGACAGCCTTGCCAGCCCCGGCGCCCACTTCTGGGCCCTGGTCAGCACCACCGGCCCCAGCATCTGCTTCCGGCCCCAGATCAGCTCAGCCAGACCCAGCGCCCACGCCTGGCTCAGCCCCGCAGGCCACTCTTGGCGCTTCCAGGCTCCAGGCAGCGCCTGCGGTCCATCCAGACTCCATGGCATCGCTACCCACTTCGGTCCCTGTTGACCTCGTGTCACCTCTGCCGGTCTCTACTGACCGTGTGGCACCGTTGCGGACCTTTGCAGTCAAGGACCACACTGTGTCTCTGTGACCAGCCCTGTAGGGCTGCCTCAGGACAGCGCTGCCAGCCCCCACAGTCACTGCTAGCTCAGTGCCAGCAGTGCCAGCCCCCTCGGACTCTCACCTTGCAACCAAGCCGTCGTCCCACCAGCTGCCTTTCAGGCCAGTGCTGCTGCCCCCCGCAGGCACTCTTGGCCCCACATCAGCAGAGCCAGCCCCATAGATCCCTCATGGGCCAGTCTAGCTGCCCCCAACAGTCACCGGTGGGCCCCAAGCAGCCCCAGCAACTAGTTAGCCCCAGCAATCAAGGCCCAGAGCAAAGTAGTCCTCCCAAGCCTGCCCTGCTGAGTCCTAGACAGTCACAACAGACATGCCCACATCTTAGCCCAGAGCAATCCCACCTACCCAAACAGCCCCTCATGGGCCCAAAGAAGCCCCTGAGGTCACTTCTGGGCCCAGACCAGCCTCGCAAACCCCAACCATTACTTCCCCTACCCGATCGCCCTTCACTTCTAGGGCAGCCAGGCCTGGCCCCCCAGCCTCTTCTGAGGCCCCTTTGTCAGCCAAGGCGGCAGTCCCTGCTGGATCTGGTGCCAGCCCCTCAGCCCCGGCCTTCAATCCTGGGCCATCCCTTCAGGCCCATGAGGACACAGTGGACTCGACACTCTGCCCCAGGGGTGGCCCGCCAAGCCCCATCTGTGAGTCCTGGAGCCTGAGGCTTGTAGATAACTCCCTGGGTGAATTTGTCATGCTACGATTGGGCTGCTGCACTAGCAATCCACACTAGTGAGAACCGTTACTCTTTAGTCCTAAAATGCTTTCCCAGACTGCCCTGAGGCTGTTTATTGAGGCCAAGGCAAGAACCTCTGCTGTGCCGAGATCAGGCCCAGGCTCATCGCATCAGAAGGAGAGATGAACTCCGTATCATCCCATCATCCTACTGTTCCCTCCATGGGTGTCAGGCCTCTTGATGTTACTGTGCCCCTCACATGTGCTGCTTTATATGTTGGACAACTTCTAGGAGAGGTTACACAGCCACCCTAAAGACTTGGAGCCTGTTGGGACCCTTCAGCATCTTTTGGTGCCTCTTAATTGCCAACAATGTCTTTGCATCCATGAGTTTTCTCATGCATGTGTGCAGGTGTGAGTGGTGTGTGCAATGTGTATCTATCTGTATGTGTTAGGCATGTGTGATGGAGTACCAGCCTAGGCCTCACTCTTCTGTCCCCCACTTCCCACCCACTGTATTCCCTGCCCTGAGCAGAATGGCTTAGGTGACTCAGGGCCATAGTGTGGATTTGGTTGGCCAGGTTTCAGGTCACACTTTCTTTTAGCTGTGGGATGATCTTAGTGTCTACTTGAAGATCCTCCGGCTGCATAGGAGATGTGAAGGGGTAGTGACTCAGTGGCTGCTTCTCTGCCTCTCAAGGTTTTTTCTTTACCCCAGAGGCACTGGTAGGGCAGCTAGAAGCCTCTGTCTGGACTCTTCATCCCTGTTATAACAGTTCAGCCCTGATTTTGATGCCTCTTACTACAGAGCCACCTTTGGGCCTGCACCTGTCCCATAGCCCACTACCTGTGATGAGGGGTTGTTCACTCCTGCCCTAGTCCCATCTCAGAGCAGCCAGCCCCACACTACATCTGCTGGAGTCCCAGTGGCTAGATTGAGCCCCTAAAGGAAGGGGAGATGATGAGAGCAGAGAGACCTTGGGCTTGGAACCTCTGCTGGCTACCTGGGGTTCTCTGGACTGAGCATGCCAGGGGGCCCGGTCACTCTGCCTGGTATCTGTTCTCCTTAGTCCTGTTCACTCTGGATAAACCCCTTTCTGATGCTCAACCACAGCCTCTGAACTGAGAATTTGGGACTTATTTTTGTGATTATAAAAATAAAAAGTGCCATGCCATTTTTATAGCAGTATTAGTGTTTTATAATTTAAATAGATGACCTGTGTCACGTGATTTATTCCTTTGATAAACAAATATCTGGGTTTGGTCTTCCATTCACTAAGTGCTAGACAGAGGAGACTGTCCTGGCCATGACCCTCATGGATGGAGAGTGCCGTGGTACCCAGGTATGAGCAGAGGTTTGAGGAGGGTGTTGAGTTTTTAAGGGTGGAACTCTTGAGGGTAGGATTCACATGCTGAACCAGACCCACCCATGCCAGTGTTTTGAGGAGAGTTGGTTGTATGGGGGTTGCCCAAGGAGAACCTAGAGCCTATTCTTAACCTTTGAGCCATCTCTCCAGCCCTGGGAAATTCTATTCTTGGTGATGCACTACATGCGCGCGCGCGCGCACACACACACACACACACACACACACACACACACACACACACACACGTACGTCCTTCTGTCCATTTGGGGCCAGAAAGTGCATTGTAAAATACTGTTCTTATCCCCTACTGCCCTGCTTAGCCTATTCCAGGGTTGAAAGGCTGGCTGGTTCTTCCTGAGGGTATCTGTTGTACCACTCTGGGTGTCTCTTAGTTGTGTGTATAGTAGGGGGGATACAGACTGATGGTGGGCAGGGGGTTTCTAGGACTTGGCATTGTAACTAAGGAAGACTGCTTGAACCTAGTGAGCCAGAGAGATAGCTCAGCGGGTAGAGAGGTGCTTATGTCCAGGCCCCAATCCTCAGATGCCACAAGGTGGCAGGAGAGAACAGGCTCTGAAGAGTCATTCTTAGACTTCAGCACACAGGCGCTGCACTCACATATATACACAATTGAAAAAAAGACCACAGCCACCATGGGGAGGGCAGCATCACTAGGACCCTGGTGACTGGGTCACATGGGCCATGTTCTGGGACCTGTCTTGGGGAGCTGCTATTTGCAGTATACTTAGAAAAGTTAAGTTCTCACAGCAGACCTGTGGTGTTTCTGAACAACTAGAGACCAGGTTCCTCTGGATTTGGCTGATTCTAGTGTTGCTGACCTATCTGACCAAAGAACACAGCTGTGTGGGCCTGCCAGGACAGGCAGCTGTGGGGAGCTGCCCTAGAAGGTGGCTTGGGTCCTGATGACTGTAGGGGCAGTGGGCTCATCTCAGTTGGGGTGGTATGAGTCTGGGGTCCAGAAGACCCTTTGGAAATGGGGTCTGGGGACAGTGCCATCATTTGAGTAGCCCTCAGCATCTATTTACTGCTGCTAGGACTTCGTGCTCTGTACCAGGTTCAATGTAGCCCTCCTTACCATGGGCAAGGTACCGTAACCAAGAAGGGGAGGAGAGCCTGAAGAAGCCAGTGAAGTCCTCCACTGAATCTGTAACAGGAAGGTGAACCTTGTGAGTAGTTGGAGTGTCTGGGGTAAGTTCCCTGGGAAGCTGGGTAGCCCCTGTTGTTGTAGGGCCTGGAACTAGAATGATCCTTGGGTTCTGCCATGGCTGAGTCGGTATGTGAATTGGGGCAACCTAGGAGGGAGGAATCAAGCATAGGCTGCCTTGAACACTAGCACCTCCCCAAGGCATTTGCACGTGTCACACTTGCCTCACCCTGCCTTGCATGACTGCAAAGGTATGTCTGGCTAGGTGGATGCTCATGACATATCCCATCCTGCCCTCCATGTTAACAACACAGCCTGTGAAATTAAGTTACCAGCCTTCCCAACCTGCTCACCAGGTTTCATCCAGACACTAGTCCCAGCTTGCTGACATTCACCTCAGAGCCTCTTTTGGCCAAAGCTCCAACTGATAAATCTTCAGGGGCTGTACCTTAGCAGTCTTAGAAGAAAGGTATATGGCAGAGGAAACAATTTATACCCTAGTTAAGGAAGTGAGGTCAGGCCAGAAATAGAGGGGCAAGGTCTCGGCTTTGGAGTAGCTTATCTGGGTGAGATCTGAGGTGTTGTGCCCCGTCCCCTGGGTATGGCATGTAGTATGGCCTCACCTGGTATCGCTGTGGCTGTCTGTCAACCCTTCGAGATGGGCCCAGTATCCCCGTGCAGTGTGGGCCTCCCCAGCTGCAGTGACTGGTGGATATCCCCCACAGTTGACAAAGATGAAAGAAAAGTCTACTGGAGCTAGTTTCCTAGTCCCACTACAGGGCCTCCTGGGCAGTTTCTTGAGGAACAGGTATGGGTAGGTACAGATAGGCCTGGACTTAGAGCAGCACTATTGGTGGAAGTAACATGTGAGCCACAAGGACTTGAAATGTCCTAGAAGCCACACCAAAAGTAAACCATCAGCATGGATTTTTTTTTTTTAAGATTTATTTATTTATTGTGTATACAGCATTCTGTCTGCATTTATGACTGCAGGCCAGAAGAGGGCACCAGATCTCATTACAGATGGTTATAAGCCACCATGTGGTTGCTGGGAATTGAACTCAGGATCTCTGAAAGAGCAGTCAGTGCTCTTAACCTCTGAGCCATCTCTCCAGCCCCAAAATGGATTTTTTTTTGTTTTTGTTTTTTGAGACAGGGTTTCTCCGTGTAGCCCTGGCTGTTCTGGTTCTATAGAACAGGCTGGCCTTGAATTTATAGAGATCCGCCTGCCTCTGTTTCCCAAGTGCTGGGATTAACCATAGATATCATTTAAGTTTGTTTATTTAGTGTTATTATTTTAACATGCAATAAGTATGTGGTTAATCAGTGATGAGCTAGTGGTGCACACTTGTGATGCTAATATTTGGGAGACTGAGGAAGGGTTATGAGTTTGACGTTAGCCTAAATACTTAGATCTTGTCTTAAAAATATCACTAAGATGGTGTGTGTGTGTGTGTGTGTGTGTGTGTGTGTGTGTGTGCGCACTTGTGTTTGTGTCTATGTCTGTGTTTCTGCATTGAATGTTAGAAATCTAGTACAAGGGCCCAAGGAAACAGGAGATCCTCGTTCGGGGACATGAGAGAAGCTAGCACAACTCATGACACTTAAAGGGTCTCACATACTAAGTGACAGCAGCCGTGGGGCTTCCTGGTAAATTTATGTGGCCTTCACTTGAAGACACAGTCCGTCATTGAGGGGAGTTGGGAGAGGAATTCAAGGCAAGAGTCTGGAGATAGGAACCATGGGAGAAGGCTGCTTGTGTTAATCCTGAGATTCGCAAGAGAAAAACCAGTTCCACAATTTTGAGCCAAATTGAGGCAAGCTTTAATTAAATACTGACCAGGATGGACTTTGGTCAGAATTACTCTCTGGAATTTCCAGTGAGTGGTAAGGAGACCCATGTTGTAGGGGCTATTTAACGACAAACCCAAATGGCCACCCTATTTCCCATAGGGCTTTGCATAACTCCCAGCATTCCAGGTCCTGGAATCCTGGTCCTGGGGCAGGTGGGGCTCACAGGTTAACTTTGAGTCTTACACTTGTTGACTTGCTCTCTTTCTTATACAGCCCAGCACCACCTGCCTGTGGGTGGCATGGTCCACAGTGGACTGGAGATGTCCACAGCTTACTCAAGGCAGTTTTTCCATTGAGGGCCCTTCTTCCTAGGGGATTCTACGTTGTGCCTAGAAACTAACTAGGAAAGGTAATAAAGCTGCAAAATTCCTTGCTAAATTAACCAAGGAAAAACAACACAGGCTGCCAACTTTTAGGTGTCATAGACAAGGAATAGATGATCAGGAATGATTTTATTCCAACTAGATCAACTGGGTGGGATGGATAAATTCCTCAAAAAATGTAGTCACAAAGACTGATAAAAAGCTGGGTATGGTGGCACACACTTACAATCCTCAGCAGTTGGGGGACTGAGGCAGGAAGTTCTGCAGTCCACCTTCCCAGCAGGTTCCAGGACCTGTGGCTGCCCTGTTTCTCAGTGATCTGGAAATGGCTGTGCTCCTGAGGCCTGAATGACACCTACCACTCCCTTGTGTGTGCATGTACATATGTGTGTAGGAGAGAATTTTTTTTAACTTAAGCATTCTTTAATGAAAGTTGTGTATGAGACACCTCTACTTCTACATCTTCTCAGTTGTTTTCCTTGTGTTTGCCTTTCTCCTTTCCTAGTTGTCGAGACTTGGCTTCCCTTTCCAGGATTTTTTGCAGTCTTTGTCCAGCTTTAGCCTGGTGATAACCACCTTGCTGGGGTGGATGCCCACATGGACAGTTACCCTTTGCTCGCTGCACTCGTGCGATGTAGATGACGTGTTTCTTTCTGTACACTTGGACCACTGCCAATCTGCTGCCCCCTGTAGTGTCCTCGAGCAACCTGAACTTCATCATCCTTTTGATGGGCATAGATAGAACATTGTACTTCTGCCTCAGCTCTTTGGAAAGGGAAAGACATGAGCTTCCTCTAAATGTGAGAAGGTGCTTTGGAATGCTGTTTGTGGTTCTTGCTTTGGTCAGAAGTCACAAAGGGATTGAACTTCATTTTGGCGCTTGTGGTCCAGCAATGGCCGTGCCAGAGACTTACTTTTTAATATTTTTTACTTCATATATGTATACAACATGTTTTGATCACATCCCCTGTAATGCCTTTTCTAGCTTGGCAGCCTTGTTAAGTAGCATCCCTTTTCTGGGACTTTGTCTCTATCCCTGTAAAGTAAGAGAGTTCATAATAGCACATATGTCTTCAGGGTATGGAAATGAGAGGCAAAGAGTAAGTAAGTAAGTAAGTTAGGGTGTATTGACTGTATTCACCTGCATACAAAATTCAAGGCCACCCTTGGCTGCTTGAGACCCTGCCTCCAAAAAACATAAAAAGGATCTAGCAGACTTGAAGGTGTGGCTACTGTTTCTATGGTGATTCCTACTCTCACTGTGAATTTGGTCATTTCCTCCTCTCATAGCATTTGGCTGGTCTGAGACCCAGACCCTGGAGGCTCATCTTTGTCCTTATCTGCAGGCCCAGTCCGCTTCTGTAACACTGCTGTGGCCAGGCTACAGCCAGGGCCTGGAGACATTTGAATGGCTTTGATTACTGAGCCTGACTGGTCTTCACAGAAAACAGGGCTGGGCCTCTAGTATTGAAACCACTAGTATTCCTCCATAGCCCGTGTACATTGGATCCCTGCCCTCCAGGGATGGAGGACCTGAGGGCTGGTAGGGTTCTAGTCAGCTGGGAACCTTGTTCCCTACAGCCTTGGACCAACTGTGTTGGGCAATCATGGTAATCCTACACCCTCAGCCCTTGTCCCAGCCACTCTACGATCCTCAGCCCCTGCTTCAGGTCCTGGGGTTCAGCAAGGAACAAGAAGAATGACTGTCCTTTCTGTATGAAGTTCAGTTCTGTCTGGAAGACACAGTAGAGCAGTAGTTCTCAACATGTGGGCCATGACCTCTTTGAGGGTTCTCATATAACAGCAAAATTAAAACTATAAAGTAGCAACAAAATTAATTTTATGGTGGGGGTCACCACAACATGAGGGCTGTCACAGTGTTAGGAAGACTGAGAACCACTGCAGTACAGTAGAGCAAAAAGAGACAGTTTTGAGTGTGACAGCTACATAGAGAAGCACCTTTGGGTTGGGGTCAGGGAGGAGCATGCAGGACCCAGAGTGCAGGCTGGTGGGAGGCGGTGAAGTTTCACTGGGTTCCTATAGCTCCCTGCAGATCCCTATGAAAATGGAATGGGACCATGCTGTGGTTTAGATCGGGTCATCTCCCTCAAGGACCATGTGCTAAAGGTGTCAGCCTCTGGCACTGCTGGGATGCAGTGGAAATCCTAGAAAGTAGGGATTAGTAGGGGGAAGTCAGATCGTTGGAGGCATGCTCCTGAAGGGTATTGTGGGTCCCTGGAATCCTGCTAGTCTCTTCTCTCGTTTCCCCCCCTCATGCCCTGGCCATGTGCTGCCCTCACCACAGAACTATCTGAATCCTCGAAGGATGAAAAGAAGCTTGATGCCCTTAACCCTTAACCTGAGCCATCTCCCAACCCTCCACTGGGGACTGTAGTAAACAACAATGACATCTTGGCCTTAAGTACGATGGGGAAAGAAGCAAATGGGTGTCGTCCCCCCCCCCCCCCCCCCCCCCCCGGTCAGGTGACATGAAAGCTCAGTTCTGAAGGGGACTGTATGGAGTACCCAGGTCCGAAGCCACAGTTGCTTACCTGTGGAGGGAAGTGTGGGGTGGAGTCCACAACCGTCAGTGAGTTGTGGTCAGGGTTAGGGGACCATCAGGCCTGGAGACAGCCAAACAGAAAAGGTGAGTTTCATTGCTGTGCTGGCTGAGGTTCTTCGCTATATCAGCACCTGTTCTAGGTCTCAGAAGACATGGGAAGCCAGGGCCCAGACCTGACAGTGAGTAGGGGCTATGGGTTGGGGAGCAGAGAGCATCAGAGAGATTCACAGCTTGGTCTCTTTCAGCATGATCTTGCTCTGCTGAAGTGAATCAGGGTTACTGAGGCTATGGACTCCTGGCCAGCTCACTGCAGGAGGGCATCATTTACTTGGGTTACTTGGGCCAGTGCCAAGCTTGGACCCAAGATGTGCTATATCTGGGGAACCTCCAAGAGTTCTTCAGTGACTATTGTCTACAGCAGGACCAGGGGTCAGTGACCTGAGGATGTGGGAGCAGGAGTCAATCCCCTAAGAAGAGTAAGCATAGAGTGGCTGCCAGAGCTTGGATACAACACACATATGGAATGCACTGTATACACCATGCACATATAGTATATTCTGCCTATAGAATGCATTGTATACACAGGGTATCTTATGCTCATGGAATGCCATGTATTCAAGATGTACCTATGGCATACAGCAAGTATGCCATACTTACAGGGCGTAGTGTGTACATTTGACATTCTGTGTATGTAGGACATATTGCATGTATAGGATGGCAGTACTGCAGGAGTGTCTTCCATTGAATTTTCACATTGGGGTAAGGAGAGCATAACCACTCTTCCACCTCTGGCCTATTCTGGGTCTGGGATGCCTGAGGGAGCTGCTGCCCCTTGCAAGGATTTCCAGGACTTACAGCAGAAAGCAGCCAGGCAGCCTTACTCTTTATCCTCAATCCAGAAAGTGAGCTGTCCCACCCTTGTCTCCATCTTGTCAGTGCAGAGGTTAGGTGGAGTGTGGGGGCCACAAGTTAAGCATTTGTCCGAGTATGAAACAGTTTGAGGTGGTGTGCATGTTTCTCTGGGAATATTCATTCCAGCTTGTGTGCGACTCATCAGACTTTCATGTACACCATCCAGGTCATGCCCTGCACTTACTCAGGGTAGCTGTTCCCACTGTCTTGTGTGTGTATTCTCAGCCTTAATAATAGGATTCTGGGGTCCAGTGGGCCTTGGTGCCCCTTTGAAGTGCTCCAGAACATGAAGGTGTGTGGGGAGCGGGTGAAGTATGTACACTTGGTAGTACATTTCATAGACAACCTGGGACATGTACATGGTGACATGTGTGTCCATGTGTGCTTCTTTCTGGGTCTGAGTCCTGGTAGACTTTTTAACTTCTGCAAGTGAGAGGGGATACTTCTGGGCCCTTCATTTTCAGCAGTAGATGGCTCAGGGCCCAAACCTTGGACAGGCTAGCTCTGTGCCCCAAACCCAGTGTATGTGAGCAGCAGAGCAAAGTACATGTTTCCTGCCTGGGACAGCAGTGCACTTGGCCACCAGCCCTGGAAACAATCACTTCCATGTGCAGCCTGCAGCTGAGTGGGGGAAGGAGGCACCTCATTGCTAGAGCCACCATGTCTTGGCTACTGGAGCTCTTTCCCAGCCTGCTGGTCTGGTTGCCCTGTTACCAGCTTGCAGAAGCTGATTGCTAAGTGTTCAGAAAATTCACAAGCTGTTAAATTGTTGGTAGCTTCAAGCAGACCTTGATGTGAGCATTTACTCTGGAAATTGGCAGACATTCCCAGGGGCCTCTCCCTCCCATAAAGCTGGCTCACCACACAACACTGGCTTTGCTTTGGTCTTGCTAATTGGAGTGAGTCAGGGTTCCTTCCACCATGCCCCTCTGTCTGCCCAAGGAGTGTCAACTGAAGCCCTGCTTGGGTATCAGTGACCACGTGTATTCCAGCATTTGGCAGGCACTGGTACCTGAGGAGTGTACCACTCAAGCTCTCATTTATCACATGTGGTACCTGCAGAAGTCCATGCATTGCCCTGTGCCTCAGTTTCTCTGCCCAGTCAGTGGCATGTTCACATAAATAGCATTGAACAGGTCTGGGTGCAAGTTCCTTCAGCTTCTTGTGATTTTTAATGTTCCATGTCCTGCCAGGGCTCACACTCACAAGGAAGTAGGGAGTGTTTCACTAGCACATGCTGACAGAGGCTGCTGGGTGGTGGGAAGCAACCTGGCTTATAGTCTGTCCCACCTACTTTATGGACCTTGGGACATGCTGGGCTGCAAGGTCAGTGCAGAGAGGATGCAAATTAGCATTATAGGCTTGGGATATAGCATGAATCTTAAATAGTCTTATTAATAAAATCAAACCTGGAGCCAGGTATGCGGGTGAATGCTGGAAGATCAGAGAAGCAGAACATGCCACAGCCACCTCACCTTGCCAGTTCCTCAGCTGATCCTGTTGCCTCAGACTGGAAGCCTCTGAGTCCTCATCTGAATGAATCTCAGCTGAACTGCTTCTCAAAAGCCTGAAAGCTTAACCAGCCCTAGTTCCTGGTCCTCACATCTTATATACCTTTCTGCTTTCTGCTATCACTTACTGGGATTAAAGGCATGAGTCACCATGCCTGGCTGTTTCCATTGTGGCTTTAAACTCACAGAGATCCGGATGGATCTCTGCCTCCCAAGTGATAGGATTAAAGGTGTGAGTGCCACCATTTTCTGGCCTTTATATCTAGTGGCTGTTCTGTTCTCTGACCCCCAGATAAGTTTATTAGGGTACACAATATTTTGGGGAACACAGTACCACCACATTGGGAACCCAGTAGGACAGTATTGGCATTTCTCTGAGATCTTGTGAACTCCATATATCTGGATCCCTAATCGTTGCCCCACCTCCCTCGTTGTCTTTTCCTGGTACTTTCTTTCTCCCTTGGCTGGGAGCCTTCTTTCTCCTTGCAACTCCTCCACAGACCTGCACAGCCCAGAGCCAAGGGCTGAAACCCTCCAAGACTAAGCTCCATGAAAGTTCTAGCCCCCAAGGCTGCCAGTTTAGCTTCTAAACCTACTTCTTGGAGCTGCCATTGACACCAGGCCTGTGAGCCCTCAGGTGCTGTCCAGAGATGCCTTGGGCTCATGTTACTGTCTGGCAAGTACATGGTTAAAAACAATTAAAACCTGGGACAAGAGAGGTGGCTCAGTGGTAAGAGCAGTGGATGCTCTTCCAGAGGACCTGAATTTAATTCCCAGTACTCAGATGGTTGTTCCCAAAATCTGTGATTCCAGTTCCAGATCTGATGACCTCTTCTGGTCTCTGTGGGCACTCATACACATGGTACACAGACATATATGTAGGCAAAACACCTATAAACAAAATAAAAGCCTGACAACCTGTATTCAAATTTCCCGGACGCACTTGGTGAAAGAAAAGAAGTGATCCCCACAAGTTGTCCTCTCACTTCTACATGTGCCCTGTAGCATGCATACATACACATACATACACAAGATAATGTATACATTAAGTTCCTATATGAGGCTGGATGAAAGACCAGACATGGGGCCCACCTCAGCCCACAAGACTGATAAAAGAATTGTAGTCTCAGAGGTGACCTCAGAAACCCACAAGGGGCCATAAGGAAGAGACAGAGACTGAATGTGGCTGTGCCCACCTGGGGTGACTATGCAGTTGCATAGACTTCATGTTGAGAGAGATCCTGCTCCACATGCAAGCCCAAGAGAACAGCTGATCATAAGTATCAGCCTGTGGCTGTATAAGGGAGCTGTGTGAGAAAGTACAGTAATTGTGGTTCTACTTGGGGCTTGGCCTTCATCCATTCCCTGTAGACCTCTTGGGCTGCTGAGGTTATACAGGAGCCTGCAGGCCATAGTCACCCGGACATGTTGCAGGAGCAAACTTTAAATGATTGGACCAGCTTTGACGTTTATTGCTTGTCTGGAGCCTCCCAAACTGGAGCATACAGACTAGCCCAACTCTGGCCAAAGTGGTTGTGTCACAGAGCAAATGAAACACTGCCCAGCCCAGGCAGTGGGCCTGCCTGCCTGCATGTGGCATAGAGCAGCCCTCTCTGGAAGGCCTCCCACCTTCTCTGCAGTTTGCCTCCTTAGCACCTGCTGCTGTCTTTTCTTACAATTATTGGGAACCACATGATTTTGAAGGCTCCGTGAGAGGAGGGGGTATGTGTCTGCATGTCCGTTGTTCAGATGAGCCCAATGTATAAGAACTCACCCAAGGCCAGCCTTGATTAATGCTGGCTTATTGGTTGGTTGACTGTCTAATTGGTTTGTTGGTTGGCTAGCTGGCTGATTAGCTGAATAGTTGGACAGATTGAGGGATGGATGATTGTGGCTGGCTACTTAGGTGGATGAGTGAACTAGTGGATAAGTGGATGGACTGGTGGCTTGTCTACAAAGTCCAAAGGTGAGTATAAGTACAGGTACTCTCATCTGATCTCCTGGAGCAAGCAGGCTACCTTCTGGCTCCAGGCAGGCATAGAGGTCCAGGTATACTGATCTCATCCTTCCACACAAAGGTGGAGATGGAAGCTTGGCATATCTCAGCCTCTGGCATAGCTAATAGGAAACTTTCTCAAAGTGGGCAAGAAGCAGGAAAGACCAAAAGGCAAGCAGGTTGGGCTGTTTTGGATCCACTTGGTTACAAAAGTAGGTGACAACTGTCCCATGTGTCTGTGACTGCAGTGGTTTCCAGAATATAGGACTTAGTCAGCTCTACAAAACTGCAGGAAATGGGGCTTTCAACCCTGAAGACAGCTATTTAAGAAGGGACGACAGCCGGGCGGTGGTGGCGCATGCCTTTAATCCCAGCACTCGGGAGGCAGAGCCAGGCGGATCTCTGTGAGTTCGAGGCCAGCCTGGGCTACCAAGTGAGTTCCAGGAAAGGCGCAAAGCTACACAGAGAAACCCTGTCTCGAAAAACCAAAAAAAAAAAAGAAGGGACGACAGACACCAGCCCAGCCCACCTACTGGATTCTATCGTGGAGTCACAGGGTCGGGTACATCACTTACTCCAGTGTCTGGCCCAGAAGAGATGACTTCTGTGTGTCAAGCAGAAAGCATGCCCTGTGTACTCATAGTTCAACTACATAGGCATGTATTTCAGCCCTCGTGAGTTGGCAGTGAGTCTCTGTCCACTGTAGGTCAGAAGAGAGAATGCCTTGATAGCAGTCAACCAGTGACAGAGATACCAATAGATTCCTAATGGGTCCAGTAATGAAAAGTTCCCATGGGGGTAGCCAGCCAGTGACTATGATCACCTTCAGCTCCTGGGCTAGCCTGATTCATCTGCACTCTACCTAGACCCTGCCCCAAAGACACAGGCCTTCACTTCTTTGGGGCCTTACACATTCGTCTGGGTGTAGGGCCCCCATTTAGCCATCTGGACATGAACTAACATCCAGTCAGTGTCTTGGCCTTGGTACTCTGTTAGCTCTGTTAGCTCCGAGGGAGGGGTGTGTGTGTTGATTTCTGGAAGTCTGGGGCTGGTGGTAAGTTGGCAGATTTGGAGGCTGAAGCCAGTTCCAGGCCCTAAACTGGATCCAGGGCTGGTTTATGGTGAAATGACTAGCTGAATTCTAAGGACTTTAACCAGTGACTCTGGGACATGAGACCAGGGCAGGTAGAAGAGGACAAATGTTCACGTGCATTCACATAGCCCCTCAGCATCCCATGCTGGCTGAACACTGCACCCAGTTTGTTCATGAGGAGACCAAGCTCATCCATTGCAAGATGTGGGAATGTTCCCTGTTAAACAGGCCACAGACCTATACCAGGCAGAAGTGTGAGCTCATCATGCCTGTACAATTGTGTTCCTGTCTGGGGCCAGAAGGTGGCCTTTGCAAGTAGTCCCATGATGTGATGAGCCTCGCTATGTAGCTGAGTGTTCCTGCTGGTACTGGTGTCTAATGCCAAGGCCAGTGATATGTGTCACCTTGCCTGGGCCTGTTTGCTTTTCCTGAGCTGAGAGTGAAATGGTTTGTCCTAAGGGCTGTTCCAAACAGTCTCAGAATGTGCAGAGCACTGCAGAGAGCCAGTGTCAGCTGGCCCCGGGATGTTTGTGTGCCAACAGCAGCTCTTTCCTGCGAGGCTAGGAGCTAAGAAGTGGCTCAAGGTCACATACCTGAGGAGCTGCTGTGCTTACTGAAGGAGGCACTGTGGGTGCCTGGGTGTGATTTCTCAACGTGGTCGGGAAGGGCGGCCCAGCCCAGGGATGGCCTCAGCAGGAAGAGATCAGGCTCTGGGCAGGGAGAGCAGGCCAGGTTAGTAGCCTCTCAGTTCCCTGGGACATCCTCATAGTCAGTGACTGGAAGAATTGAGAACAGAGCTGGTGATGGTGTGGCTTCTTGGGGCATTCCTTTCCTGTCCTGTCTAGTGATGAATTTGTAAGCAGTCAGCCAGGTGGCTTTCTGGCCCTGAATCCCTCTTTTCTTTCTGTTGTCTCTCCCAACAGACCCGTGTCCTCAAGTTAAGGGGAAATGTATTCCTGCCCCACTTGGCACTTCAGCCCTGGAGTGATCCTAGTTCCAGTGGCTTTTTTTTTTCCCCCGTTTTTCGAGACAGGGTTTCTCTGTGTAGCTTTGCACCTTTCCTGGAACTCACTCTGTAGACCAGGCTGGCCTTGAACTCACAGAGATCCGCCTGCCTCTGCCTCCCGAGTGCTGGGATTAAAGGCATGCGCCACCACTGCCCGGCTTCCAGTGGCTTTTGTGGGGAGGGTATCTGTCATAAAGTCTCACTGGTCAGTGCACATTTGCCCGAGACTCTTTCTCTCTATCCCCAGATGAAGGTCACCATGGCCAGAGGGGGTGACCGGAACAGTGATGACGACAGCGTCCTTGAAGCTTCCAGCTCTCAGCATAGCAGCTCCCGGGACCAGCTGAGCGACGTGAGTACTCACATCTGACATCCTGGTGACCTCCTGCAGGAGTCGCAGGCTTTGACCAGGCCTGGCAGTTTACATGGAGGCTGCTCATGAGCAATTAGCAGTTTGCCTTCTCCAAAGCTGTTTTTCACAAATTAGGACCTCACCAGTAGGAGGGTTTTAAATGAAGGACAGCAGTTAGGAGCTGGCAGGAGCCCATCTGGAGTATTAAGTATCTCATAGCGCACATCGTAGCAGCCTGAGAACTGGCCCTGGAACCCTAAGGTGGGCTTCCTTGTGCCCTAGAGCAGACAGATGCTATGCCAGCATCCTGCAGTGATGCCTGGGTAGAAATGACTCCACAAATGTCTCTGAATCCATAGATGTCAGGCCATGTCTGAAACGGGCTAACCTTGCCCAAAGCAGAGTGGACAGCTGCACATCTTGGCATGGGTCCTGAGGTACCTGGGGCTGGTGGTGCAGGGTAGGGGTGCACATGCAGTGATCTGAATTGAGGATATATCAGTGTCCCTGAGAAAGGCCCCTGGGTACCAGGTCTCTGAGATCGTCAGCCACAAAGCCAGGTGGGAGGGGTCTGGAGCCTGTCACAGGGCTGGCCTAGTGGGTGAGTCAAAATGAGGCATAGGGGCTACCCACTGAGTTGGTGACTGAGGAGATGGCCGCTGACACCAACCCTGCCCAGCTCCTGAAGTGGCCTCAGGGTGGTACATTTTTTTGAAGGACTAAATTGAATGAGTCGTGTCTCATTATCATTTAAATAGGGGATTGGGGGTGCAGCCTGCTGCCGCAGAGGGAGGCATAATTGCCAGGCTCCTGATCTTGTTGCCGCAAGATGGGAAAATAGGCTGGTAATTGTCTGGGGCCGCAGGGCTGCCCTAGTTAGCACTCTAATTGCAGCCCAGGATGAATGAAGCTGCATTCTGAACACAGCTCGACATGAAGCTGAGAACTCACCAATTATGCCCCACCCCCACCCCATCAGCTGCCTGTGGCTGGCAGGTGGGATCCAACCAGGGGTAGGATTGGGTGAGCTCCACCCTCCAAGCAGTGACCCTGGGCCTAGCCCTGTCAGTAGTCTGTAGGAAAGGATATCAGGGATTGCTCTGAATGAAGGGAGGATTGCAGCTTGGCCTGCCAGCTTCCATTTCCCTTGGCTGACTCTCCTTTGTGCCCTCCACTCTCTGTTCCCCGTCTTATTGTCATAAGTCCTCATGTGGTCCCCCTGCCATGCAGCCCCTACTGTGCGCTTTGCTGTAGCCTCGCACTCTGTTTGCACCTCTTCCTGCCACAGCTTCTGCTTCATGTGCGCACACACACACACACACACACACACACACACACGTGGCTGAACCTGGTACATGGCCCATCTTTGGGGCTGTGGAATCCCTGGCAACTTGAGATGCAGCTGGCTTTGTTCTGGTGGTTCTTAAGCCAGATGGAAAGAACCTTTCCAGTGCTCCTGGGTTCTCATGCCAACCTCCACCATGGTTGTTGGCTAACCCTCAAGCCACCTGGCCTGTGGGGCCCATGCTATCACCCTCCTCCAGAAGGGTCTTCCTGCTGCACTTTGGGGAACAGCTTTAGCATCCTAGTCCTGAATGAGCTGTGGATAGTTTAAGAGCATCTCTGTGGGGCCACCTCTATTAGGTCGGACCCATCTCCTGGGCTAGCCCAGAGCTGTTGCAGTAACTGCTGGCCTGGCTAACCAAGAAGGGAGACCACTGCTTCAAAGAAGGCTCCAGAAGCTCTCTGGTGCAGAAACTATGCTCAGCCCTGTTCTCCCCTTTCCAGTGAGGCCCTAATAGGGTCTGCTGGCCTGTCTGCTGGGGGCAGTTGGCTGTGACCTAGCCTGTCACTGACTGTCTTCCTACTTTTTCCCACAGAGCTCTGCACAGGCGGTTTCCGGGAGAGGCTACTCAGTAAGTCTCCAGCCCCTCCTTCCCTGCTGTCTTTGTCCTTGCCTCAGGGCCGTCCCTCAGCCTCAGCTGCCTCACAGCTCCAGTGCCTAGAGGGCCCCAACACCCTGGAATCTTCCCCTGCAGAATCCTGGTTGGTTCTGACCTCAACAGCAGCTGGGCAGGCACAGGGTGGACTTGCTGCTGGGCTGAGATTCATGGGGAGTTTGATGCTCAGTGACACACATAAGACAGGGTCTCCAGGACTTTGGCCAGGAATCTGAGGTGGGTCCCTGTGTAGGTGAGCAGGGTGCCAGGAAGTAGGGAGCCAGGCTGCTGCTAATAAGTTGAGCAGGCTGCTGCCTCTGGGGTCTGGTTAGGGAACTGGAGTCTTTGGCATCAAAGATGCCTGTGGTGTGAGCAGCCATACTCCAGCACCCAGCCCGATCTATCTGCTGAAGGGGCTTGGGCTTCGACTGGACACTGAGAAGTCCAGAGCTACTCCTGTGTGGAGAGATTGTGGGGATGAATGTGTGCCCAAATGGTGGGCTCTTGGCCCATGGAGAGCCCCATTGGGGCAGGATGGCATTCAATAAACTCATGCTGTGTAAATCCCTGGGTGGGCAGGTATACCCAAGTCAACTGGGGGGAATTGACGCCTGCTTGTTGAAATCTATTAGGGGCATGACCTCAGGTGCGGGCAATTCCCTCATCTACCTGAGTTTATGGAGTGGCCTTGCACCAACCAGAGCAGCCCTGGCACCTCCTCGTGACTTACTTCATTTTCCTTTAAGTATCAGGAGAAACATTAATGACATCATAAAACCCAGAGCTTCATAAAAGCCATTTCTGCAGATTTACTGCCGTTTTGGCTCATTGGAGGGCTGGGGCTGGGACTCCACCTGCCTCATCCCTGCAGCCCTGATTTACTGCCAGTGGGCTGCCTGGCTCACTCTCTAAATCACAGTGGCTCTTTATGGGGTGTGTAATTAACCCATTAGTTACCCTGTGGGACCTACAGGAGCAGCTCCCTCCACCCTGGTATCTACACTGGGATTCCCGGGACTGGAAAGAAAGCGAGGAGGGAATTGGGATGGGTCAGCAGCTCAGTGGACCTCACAGAGGCCAGAGCAAGGGTGGGGTACCTGCCTTGGCTGGAGGAGGGGCCTAGTGTCTTCTCTATCTGCACTCTCACTCTCCTAACCCCACCTCTTCCATGTGTACCTGAGGATAGAGAAGACCAAGGCTCATCAGACTTGCTCCGTTTTCAGCCTGGATTTGGCTGAAAAAGTCCAGTATTTGAGCCTTTGATCTCAGGGTCTGTGGTACCTAAGGGGACCTTTTATAGGGAGACTTAAACCCTTCTTTGCAGGGTGTAACCTTGGGCAGCCTTGTTAACATCTGAGCACTGAGAAGAGCAGCCCTTGAGAGTGGCTGTAGATGCCCAGGTATGATGGTCCTGCCTTCTCTGTTACCCTCCCCTATACAATGACCTGATGCTCCTGAGAATGGCACCATGCCCAGGCCTGTGTTGTACACTGAGGAGTAAGCTGCTAAGAACTCAGACCAAAGCCTACTTTGTAGAGAGCTCTAGTAGCCACAACAGATCCTGCTGGCAGTACTAGAAACTGGGAGCTGAAACAGCCAGAACTGGAGTCAAGCTACCCATATCTGGGCCAGCACCTGGGCAGAGGGAAATTCGAGTCCCATCTCTGTCATCTAAATTTCCAGAGATCCGAAGCATCCCATGGGTAGGAAGACTACTACATCTTGGAGCAGACTCCTGTGGCCCTGTGTTACACTAAAGTATTAGGCAGAAGTTCTACAGCTAATCCAAGTTAGATAACAGGTAATCTCTGGCCTGCTTGTGGTAAAACAGACAGACCTGAGATCCCTGGAGTATCTGGGGCATCACTACTCTGAGCTACCAGGCTACTTTTGTGCTTCTAAGTCCACAATCATCATGCAAGCATTCTCCCCAGACCTTGCTTTTTTAATGTTTTCTTAAAAAGCCTACAATTAACTTGCCAGATGCTTGTAGCTTAGTCCCACGTGGCAGCTGCATTGGAGTGACAGATGGTGGCAGGAAGGGAACCAACTGGTCCACAGTATGGCTGGCTGTAGGGTTCTCATCTGAGCAACAGACCCAGGAGGGCTTTGGAGCCTGTACATAGAGCCTAGGCCTGCACAGACAGGCCCTAGTGTGTGCAGGTATATTAGACCTGACTTGCATTGACAGATCTCTAGGGTCCTCCTGTGTAGAATTTCCTGCTCCAGAGTGCCATTGTGCATCCTGACACCTGCAAGCTATCTCCACAGGGGACTTCATGTTCATTTGTCCTATGGGTTCAGGTGGGAGCTGAGCTCCAGGCAAACAGCAAAAGACAATCAATGCCCAGTCTTATCAGCAGGTGTGTATGTTTGGATGTCTGTTGCATGTGTCTGTGGATATGGGTGGTATATGAATGGGGCTGTATGCCTTATCTAGATCACATGACTCTCTCTGGCTTTTGTGTATAGTGGGGTATTGGTGAAATTATTAAGGCCACTCCACATAGTTAAAAGAGAGGTTTATTTTGTGGGGTAACTCACAAGTGAAGGGATAAGTAACAGGGTCTGGGAAAGGTGTGGCGCAGTCCGGTGGTGTTCTCTGGAGAACTCTGCTTGGTTTACCTCCAGTGTCCAGGGTCCAGGAACCAAGAGAGCCGGCGCATCCGGATCTCGGGTCTTCAGAGTCCTCTCTCAGCCCGCCTTGTAGGTGTGACAGTTACCGAAGCCTCAATGGGGGTTGGAACTTCTAGATCAAAGCTGGAATGTCTACCCACTATATCTCCCCCTTTTGTCTAAATAAGAAGGTTCTAACCTAATACAAGACTATATACAAAGGAATGGTTATCAAATATTGTCCAGGAGTAATGAGGGATAATGACTTAGATAAGATGGAACTACAATCAATGCGAACAATATCAAACAAGAAACACATGCTAAAATCCAGAGAAGTCTAGAGCGTAGGTAAATGGCATGTTACAAAGATCATTCCAAAAGGTGTCCTATCCTAAAGAACCTGAATCTAGTACTTAGTATGTTCTATCTAAGATTATATATATATATATATATATATATATATATATATATATATATATATATACTAAGTTGTAACTATAACTGTTAGTCTTCAATCCCATCAAAGACCTGAGAGGGAATATAATGGTACCTGAGAAATGGAAGATGGATGCAAGCAATTTTCAGGAATCTTCCAAGAGTAGACAGAGACAGCTGGCAGCCTGGACAGTCACCTAATGCTTCTCAGCATTGTTGGTGCATTCAAATTGGCTACAGGCCTAGAGTATCTGACACACCATTTTCGGAAGCAGGAATTCTGAAAGACCATCTTACCCTGTCTTGGCAGAGTTCAGAAGTCACTTTTCCTTGTGTCCCGCTTGTCCAGAAGGACAGCACTCGTATTGTCAGCAGTTGAGGCAAGGGCAGTTCTTTGCCCAATAGGCCATTTTGTGCCAAGAAGACAACTTCCAAATGGAAATGTCTTAGAAGCCCAACGTTCTCTCGGGATCAAATTGGTGCTGCCAGGAGCAATTGTGTCTCTCGTCAACAGAATTCTAAGTTATTTAAATGCCATATTCTCTAGGTCTATGAAGTGTTTGAAGATTACCTGTCCATCTGACCTATGTATCCGTAAATCTGGATAACCTAACTAACATAACTATAGAGATGACAAGCATAGGTGACTATAAATCTATAAGTCTTATCTACCTAAATAACCTAAGGACTAAGGCTTCATGTAAACAAGGTAAACAATCTATAAGCAAATGTACGGTAAAGGACGATGACTTCAAAATTGTGACAATACACAAGATATTTATAATAAAGGTAGGAATATATAGTGCGATATGCAATATGACAATAATCTTAAATATATATCAATATACAGAATATCCTAAACAGAAGTAGAACATACATACAGTATGACAGATATAAATTTACATTTGTATCAATATACAAATATTTCAAATAAGAGTAGAAATATATGTACATTATAACAAATATAGTTCTGTATTTGTATCAATATACAAATTAAACAGGAATATAAAAATAGTTTACGTTTGTATCAACAGTGGGGTACTGTACCTGTTGTTTTTCCTTGGCCTATGTATCTATCTTTATATTCTGTGGTTTATGCATTCATGAATATCTGTAGACATTACTCATGTGCCCCTCTGGCTTCTCAGGGGATCCTGAGTGCTCACTGCATTTGTGTGCACCTCTGGCTTTGCTGCACTGGTGTGTGTGTGTGTGTGTGTGTGTATGAACGCTCCCTCCCCCAACCTGTCCTCTCCTTGCCCCACAGCATCATCATGCTGAGTGACATCAGTATGTATCTCCAATCCAGCTTTGTAGGCTGTTTTGTTTTGAGATAAGGTCTCACTATGTAGCCCTCACTGTCCTGGAACCCAGTTAAGTAGACTAGCCTTGAATTTACAGAGATTCACCTGCTTCCCTGGTGCTAAGATTAAAGGCATGCTCCACCATATCCAGTTGTAGCAGGCTTTCTTGGACCACCAGCCCCCAAATCATGATACAGAGACTTACTATTAATTATGACTGCTCTGCCTTAGCTTAGGTTTGTTTTTAGCCAGTTTTTTTTAATTTAAATTAACCCACTGTATTAATCTATATGCTGCCCCAAGGCTCATTTACCTCATCTACATACTGTCCATCCTGCTTTTTTCCTTCCTCCTGCTTTCCTGCTTCCTTGGTGTCTTGCTTGCTGGTCCCCTGCTAGCTAACCAGCTCCCCCTTTCTCTCTGCCCACCAGCCCCGCCTATCCTTCCTCTGCCTACCTATTGGCCATTCAGCTTTTTATTAGACAAATCAGGTGCCTTATGCAGGCAAGGTGAAACAGCAACACATCTTTACATAGTTAAACAATTATTCTGCAACACAAGCAGTCAAACATTCTGTTCTACAACACCCAACTTCAGACTGTACTTTTTAAAAAATTAATTAATTTGTAGTACTAGGAATTAAATTCAGGGCGTTGTACATGCTAGGCAAGCATTCCTCTACTAAACTACACCTCTAGCCTGCAAACTGTATTTTAAAGTAGGTTAATTTTGCTAAGATTTATCCTCAGAAAATTTCCCAGATATTGCTCATCATCCTTAATAGCTTTCATCCAAAAAGCTAGGCACCGCCTTCCCACTATGCCATCAGATGTTTGTTAATGCCATAAAATTAGTCAGAAAGTGATTTTCTTAATTTGGTTGCTCACAGCCAAGGGTGTGATGATATGTCTCCTGCAAAGCTGGGCTTAGAGGCTTCCTTTATGAAAAAGAAATGAGAACAATTTCTATATGTAAAAATGCCAGTCGGCCTCCTTATACCCAGTACTAAGAATGTTCTGGAAGTGCCTATGCCCAGCAAGTGTAGGCATTGTCTAGGACCAGGAACAGAGGAGTAGCCACAGTGGAGCTGAGCGGACCAGTGCTGGTGTGATGCAGACTGGAGACCTAGCTAGTCTGTAAGGTGGAGTTGAACTTCTGATATTACCCCTGTTCTCCAGCTGAGGTCTCAAGGCTCAGAGAAGCTACAGAACCTATCTGCCAGGCTCTGGCTTCAGGGAGAGTAGGCTGGGTCCAAGACCTTCATGTCCCCCCCCCATCCCCCAAACACACACATCCCAGGGTCCTCCACAGGGCAGTTTGGTCCAAAGTTCCCTAAGTATCTTGTTAATGTTAGGAGCTGTTGTCAGTCAGGCGGTGTGCACGCCTTTAATCCCAGCACTCGGGAGGCAGAGACAGGTGGATCTCTGTGAGTTTGAGGCCAGCCTGGTCTATGGAGCGAGTTCCAGGACAGCCAGGACGACACAGAGAAACCCTGTCTTGAAAAACAAAAAACAAAAAAACAAGAGAAGAAGAAGAAGAAGAAGAAGAAGAAGAAGAAGAAGAAGAAGAAGAAGAAGAAGAAGAAGAAGAAGAAAGGATCCCTGGTAGCCCCCAGACAGCCTTCCATGTGGTCTCCCTATTGTTCTGCAGTCTTTCCCATTGCAGGAACCCAGCTACAGATATGAGAAAGGAATTACTCATTTCTTTACTCCTCCTCCTTCAGCAACTGTTCAGTGAGTATCTCCTGTGTCAGTTACAGTAGCACACAGCTCAGAGTCCTAATGACAACACATGCATGGCCGCCCTAACAGCTCTCACCTCACAGGCTAGATAAGCCTCCAGCCCCCACCACACTGGTCCTGTCAGCTCAGGTGCATTCCTGCTTCTGGTGCTAGGCAACTTTCACATCTGCTAGGCATGGGTACTTCAGAACGTTCTGAGTACTGTGTGTGGAGAGACCTCCTTATGGGTAGTGAGTGAGAGGAGAAGCAGAAGGGCTAGGCAGGTGTAGTCTTGTTTACATAGTGTGGCAGGGGTAGGCATATGTAAACTCTGCCTAAGGGTGGCCATAAGAAGGCCCTGGAGTAGAAGCCTAAGTATGCTTGAGGAGCCACAGGCAGGTGAAGGGTCTGGTGAAGAAACTATAGAGGTGAGGTTCCCCCTGCAGTGGAACTAGGGAGGATCTGGCTGTGATGTGGTGTAAGAAAGTCGTTGAGCATTTACAGGAGACTAGGATGTAATGAGGAGAAAACAGCACTGTCTTCTTCCCAGTCATGACAGCTAGAGTAGGTGAGGATGCTTTTGTGGGAGAGCAGGCCTCGAGGTCAGGTACAGAAAGACTCAGGATCCCACCAGAAAACAGTACCTGCCAGAAAAGTCCCCTTGGCACCTTGCACAGGGTATATAGCTGATTATTATGATGATTGTCTTTGAGCAATTTTTAAAGGTTTTTATTTTTATTCTTCTTAAAAATTTTTATTTATTTATTTATTTGTGTGTGTATGTGTGTGTGTGTGTGTGTGTGTGTGTGTGTGTGTACACATGTCCATGTATGGCTATATATGAGTTTATGTGTACCATGTGCTTCTAGGTGCCTGCAGAGGTCAGAAGAGGGCTTTGGATCCACTAGAGATGGAGTTACAGGTGGCTATGAGCCACACAATGTGGGTTTATGAACCAAACCCAGGTCCTCTGCAAGAGCAGGAAGTGCTGCTCTTAACTGCTGAGCCATCCCTCCAGTACCTCAAAAAGTTAACTTCAAATTGTTGGCTTATAAACCACTAATATCTCAATGAGCCACTTCCTTCTCAGCACATCCCACCAATACTGTCACATCCCAAGGAGTCACTGAGGGCTGCTGAACCTGGGGTGTATTTCTCACTGCCCCCTACATTTCAAACTGGGAAATGTGAGGAGAGTGCTGACAGGACTGAGGCACCTCAGCCTTTAGCCAGGATACCAGTCTCTGCAGACTCCGAGGTTGTAGAAACCCTGCCTCATTACAGGAACAGTCAAAGGAAGGGCTGCAGTTTGAGGAAAGAGTGACAGGGCTCTTCCAGACACCAGGCAGGCCACCACTAGCCCCTGTACCCATCCTGTGTGGCTGAAGCCCTCAAGTCTGGCCTGGGTGTCACTGAGTCCCTGGGTTATGCTCAAGCACTCCAGAGCCGGACAGTGGAATCAGAGCAGTCAAGGCTGCTCTGCCTTGGAGGGAAGATAGACTTGAATCTCTTTGGGCACAGGGTCACATCGCCACTTCCCCGGAAGCAGGGATTACCTGTGCTTAAAGCTAGATGTAGCATTTGGTCAGGTGGCTGAGGCATCAGAATGGGTAGCATGTGCCACAGAGTCCAGGCCAACAATGCACATGGGTGGGGCTGTCGCCCCTTCTTGAAGTCCTGAGCGGGACACAGCCACTCTGACTTACCCATTCGACTTTGTGCTTTCCAATGACAAAATGAGCCCCACTCGAGGCTGCTGCCAGTGCCCCTCTCCTGGTCAGAGTCACCCTACAGTGTAGGCTCTGTCTTCTTGAGGCAGGTTTACGACATCCATTGTGCTGCTCCTAGGGCTACTTCCAAGTGATCATAATTTGAACAAAAGCAGTAAAACCTATCAGCCTCTCCCTGGAGGGGTGGGGCACCTCCTCCTCCTGATCTCAGCCCAGGAGTCTTTAAAGCTGGAGTGGGGGCTGAACCTATGCCTCCCATTCATCAACCTCTTGGAATAACTATGAGTCTGAGGGCAACGGCTTGGGCACAGCTAGTTGTGTTCTGCTGGTCCCTCCCCAGGGGGAACTGAGGCTATGGCTACCAATTCAGAGGGAGCCCTGGTAGAACTGTTCCTGCAGGGATACCGTACACAAAGACAGGCAAGTGAAACTGGCAGTGGTGGCGCACACCTTTAATCCTATCACTTGGGAGGCAGAGGCTGGTGAATCTCTGAGTTCAAGTCCAGCCTGGTTTACAGGGTAAGTTCTAGGACAGCAAGGGCTATAATTAAAACCTTGTCTCAACCCCTGCCCCCCCCCCCAAAAAAAAAGACAGTGAGTGACTTTAGGGTAACTGTTTGGAAGAAAGTGAAGTGGCACTGGGTTATTCTGGAGAGATGGCCACTTTAGTGATCAAGGATGGAGCTCAGGGAAGAAGTGGCAAGCTGTTTGGTGAGGACTTACACAGTGGTAGTTTGGTGTGTTCAGGGAACTGGAAGGAGGCAAGTGTTGCCAGATGAGGAGCCCAGAGAAGTGGACTGTGGAGATGAGGGACTGTGAGGCAATGTATCTGTCCTTATCTGCCCATACTGGATTAGATGGTAAGGAGATGAGACCTCCATGTCTGGGGGTGGGATGTCAGGTGAGGACTGTTTCAGTAGCTCAGACTTAACTGCAGTTGGGTCATGTCTGGAGAAGTCTCCCTGATGAGCTTGGAGGCACTATCAGCCAGTGCATAGGTAACTCTTACAGGATCTAGGAGATGACCTGCCAACCTGGAACCATAGACCACATGTGTTGCTGAGGCCGGGACGTTACATATGACATATGGTTATGCAGTTCTGCTTGGAGGTGGTGTGGGTGCAGCATGAACCATAGCATTTGTGAAGACTCCTCTTCTCCACAGCATTCCCCATCACCTCTGAAAGTTCCTCCATGTTATTTACTTCAGAGTAGCAATTGTCTCTTGAAAGAGGCATAGCTCACCTTAGGGATTCTGAAACAGGCACACTTCAAATCCCCTGTATAAACACTGTATAGGGAAGTAGTGGTCCCCTCAAGGGCCACGTCTGGATAGGGACAGTGGGCATGGTCCTTCCCTGTCCCTATTTTGCCCCTAGAGATAGGGCATGACTCTGCAGAAACTACCTCAAGCCCCTACTCACACTGACCTCTGATGTGAGGGATTCTGTCACTATTTCTATCTCATGATTTATGTATCTCAGCCATCAAATGACTTCTCCTCTCAGGTGGCAGTGAATAGTGATGTAAGCTGGTGGCTGGGCTGCATCAGAGGCCATCATGACCATGTCTGCTTACCTGGTCCTGGGCAGGGTCGTCCTGGGCACCCTGGGCCTTCGCAGGGTCTGCCCAGTGGGGAGTCATAGCTTCAGGGTGCTGGAGACTGGAGCCAGTTGTAGCTAAGTCAGCCTAAGCCTAGGCCCAAGTAGCACCAGTGACACTGCTCTAGGCTCAGGGGATAGACCCAGTCCTACAAGGATGCCATTTCCCCCTAGGGACTTCCCTAGCTTTCCCTGTGCCCTACCTGCAGCCTTTTCAGGGGTTAGTTCCTTTCTCGTCTATAGCTCTGAGATGATCCCCCTTAACTTATGTGCCTGGGCCAGTGGGCTTTGCTATAAGAAGTGGAAGCAGCTCAGGGCTAGAAGCTCCACTTTCCTGCCCAACTTCCCCAGTGTTGGACAGTGGAGCTGCAGGGCTTGGCTGTTTTGGCACACTGGGCACTGGACTTTCAGCCAGCACAATGTACCATGTGTACCATAGTAGAACATAAGGAGGGTCTGTGGGGCCACCATTCTCTCCCTGGGCCAGAAACCTATCAGGTCCTGCTCTTCAGGCTGGACTCTGCCCTGGACTGGAGTGACTAGGCCCTTTGAGGTTGACACAGTATAGGAGCTGCATCCTACTCCATGGCCTCAGGTACCCGCAGATAGGTCAGTGGGTCATCAAGGAGATGGGGTACTCCTCCCAGCAGTTCTGACTCAGAGTGCTGTGGTCTGGTGCCCCCATTCATTCATTGTCCCTCCTGGGGTTATCAATGGCTTCCTGTCATCGCAGGTAGCCAGTTCCATGTGTTCAGTCCTACCCTGAGCCATATCAGGTCTCAGGCAGTCTGGACTCTGGATTTCTTGCCTTACCTTTCCATACCCTTGACACCTCCCAGCAATCTGTGCTAAAAGACTCCTGTTCAGGGTAGGTAACCAACTATGGTTGAAAGCTGGAGAAGGCCCCTCTGTCTCAGAAGCCACAGCTGGCTACCAGGAGGAAAACTGGGATAGCACTCGATGGTGGTCCTCTGGAGGATGAGCCAGAGCTTAGTGTGTCTGTCAAAGCCAAAAATTCAATTATTGAGAATAAACTGAGCTGCTGTGACAGGTTAGGGATTAATGTTAACAGGGGTTCTGCTTAAGAGTTAGTTGAGGGGCTGGAGAGATGGCTCAGAGGTTAAGAGCACTGCTTGTTCTTCCAAAGGTCCTGAGTTCAATTCCCAGCAACCACATGGTGGCTCACAACCATCTGTAATGAGATCTGGTGCCCTCTTCTGGCCTGCAGGGATACGTGCAGGCAGAACACTGTATACATAATAAATAAATCTTTAGAAAAAAAAAAGAGTTAGTTGATAAATAATTCATGAGATAGTTAGCACTGAGTCTGACAACATGAGAATATATTAATACAGTGGACTCTGAGAAAGGTCAGCAGTGTTCTAGGCCTGATCATCTTTTATTCATCCCCTGACACTGACCAGAGCTTTACTAGGGCAGTGTCGGGGATGGGTGGAACCAGAGCAGGGGCGACAGCACCCGGCCTGGGCATAGCCACCATCAGTAGTTCCTGGGGCTGTGGCCAAAGCTGAAGGGTCAGGAATCTGACAAGCCCAGCTGGGGCGGGGGTGCATTGAAGGAAGGGATGCTATGGGCAAGGGAAGTGGAACAAGGCATGTGTTAGAGTGACACAAAGTGAGCAGCTGGAGGATGCCTGTGCCCTCCCCTGTTGTTGTAGGGATCCCCAGGTGATTATACATAGAGCATTGGGGAGGGGATGATCTAGGAGCTACCTGTACTCTTTCAAGTGTATGCCTGTGACCGTATCTGTGTATGATTGTAATTACCTGTTGGTGCAACTATAGTCATAGAGGCCAGGAGGAGCCAGGAAGATAATCCAGTGTCCTAGATAGCTCCAAGCAGAGTGGGTAGACAGCTGCGGAATGGAGGGATGTCCAGGTGTGTGTGGAGTGGGGTGGAACTTAAGCAACATGTCACAGTTTGTGCAATATCCTTCACTGTAGGTTGGGAACACAAAGATCATGAAATCAACAACACAATTAAAATGAGAGTGTACAACCTTGAGAAATGAATGGAAAACAGGAAGGAAGCTCCAAGCAAAGTCACACAGAATTCCTTATGTGGTGAATGCCAGGCTGAGTCTGAAAGGCAGAACTAGCATGTGTCCCAGACATATGATCCTAGGGAGCAGGCAGATGAGGAGTGTCTGTGATACAGTTCTAAGCAGTGCTCTATGCTTCCCCAGAGGGTGACCCCACAGAGAATAGATAGGAAACACTTGTCTAGCTTTCCTTGCTGCTATGTAATACAATCTGAGAAAGCTAGCAATACTTTTCAGAATAGAGTTAGGTTCAAGCATATATTGGGCCTAAGCAGGTTTTCATCTCTGTGAAAATTGTTGGAACATTCCAGAATGATAGAAGGTGCTAGGCAAGAATCCTTTCTAGGACCGCCCCCCCCTCCCCCCGCAAGCCCCTGTACAGAGCAAGGAAGAGCACCCTCCAGGACAGTCACCCTGCAGACAAATGTATGGGGCTCAAGACATCATACTCTGGCTAGTTCACCTTGTTAGACTGACCTCAAGATAGAATTGTCTCAATGAGAGGCTGATGCCATTATTGCTGAGCCTCCTGAGCCATGAGCATTTGCTGAGTGAGCTGGGGCCTAGATCTCACAGCTGTGGAAGGGGCTCACACTGCTGAGCCTGGTTGGAGAAGGGGCCAGACTGGTAGGGAGCCACTTGCTCTGGATCCCTAGTTCACGGATGGGGCTGAGGCAGAGTAGAGGTTACCAGGTTCTCTCTATGTTGACTTAGACAATCCTCCTCCCCAGGCTGTCCTTCACAGATACTGCTCTATATCTCACTGACATGCCAACTGATAGTCAAGGCTCCTGAACAGGCTGACTGAAGGCTGTACCTTAAGGTTTGGCAAGAGGCAGGATACCAGTGTGGGTGGCCATTGTCCCCATTACCCTCCTGTACTGAAGGCTCAGGCTACAGAGGAAACTGGCAGGGGGTTGGGGTGCATACCTAG